>NC_071089.1:106494054-106514054 GCF_027358695.1 Spea bombifrons
TTATCAAAGAAGGGAAAAATCTTTTGTCATATTATTTCCCCTAGGCTCTGTCATCTGAAGGTTTAAGCTTAGGCCCACCAGTAAACATCAGTAAAAGCTGGCATGAAATCTGCCTATGACACCTGCCAAGCTCATAAGTAGTGCAATGGATGCTGTATAAATACATCCTAATTTGAAGCTGAACGCCTTTAGCTTTTTCATATTATTACTCTTATTGGTGTTGGGAGGAATACGGGCATAGGCTGTGAACGGCAATTTTCAAAGATCGACATAAAAATGAGATCTTCGCCCAACGTGGGGCTCGAGCCCACGACCCGGAGATTAAGAGTCTCATGCTCTACCGACCGAGCTAGCCGGGCTGTGACATCTGCATATTCCCCACAGAATCGGGGCTACTATCACTTGTTGCACTCAGCGCTATCTTAGGAACTTTTAGAGAAATTGCCATAGAAATTGCTAGGACTCGAGATGGTCACCAGCTCCATTTGACATACAAGAAAGAAGTCAAAAGCTTTATCAAAGAAGGGAAAAATCTTTTGTCATATTATTTCCCCTAGGCTCTGTCATCTGAAGGTTTAAGCTTAGGCCCACCAGTAAACATCAGAAAAAGCTGGCATGAAATCTGCCTATGACACCTGTCAAGCTCATAAGTAGTGCAATGGATGCTGTATAAATACATCCTAATTTGAAGCTGAACGCCTTTAGCTTTTTGATATTATTACTCTTATTTGTGTTGGGAGAAATACGGGCATAGGCTGTGAACGGCAATTTTCAAAGGTTGACATAAAAACGATATCTTCGCCCAACGTGGGGCTCGAACCCACGACCCTGAGATTAAGAGTTTCATGCTCTACCGACTGAGCTAGCCGGGCTGCGATACCTGCATGTGCCCCGCAAAATCGGGGCTACTATAACTTGTTGCACTCAGCATTATCTTAGGAACTTTTAGAGAAATGGCCATAAAAACCACATCTTCGCCCAACGTGGGGCTCGAACCCACGACCCTGAGATTAAGAGTCTCATGCTCTACCAACTGAGCTAGCCAGGCTGTGATATCTGCATATTACCCACAGAATCGGGGCTACTATCACTTGTTGCACTCAGCATTATCTTAGGAACTTTTAGAGAAATTGCCATAAAAACCACATCTCCGCCCAACGTGGGGCTCGAACCCACGACCCTGAGATTAAGAGTCTCATGCTCTACCGACTGAGCTAGCTGGGCTGTGACATATGTGTATTCCCCACAGAATCGGGGCTACTATCACTTGTTGCACTCAGCGCTATCTTAGGAACTTTTAGAGAAATTGCCATAGAAATTGCTAGGACTCGAGATGGTCACCAGCTCCATTTGACATACAAGAAAGAAGTCAAAAGCTTTATCAAAGAAGGGAAAAATCTTTTGTCATATTATTTCCCCTAGGCTCTGTCATCTGAAGGTTTAAGCTTAGGCCCACCAGTAAACATCAGAAAAAGCTGGCATGAAATTTGCCTATGACACCTGTCAAGCTCATAAGTAGTGCAATGGATGCTGTATAAATACATCCTAATTTGAAGCTGAACGCCTTTAGCTTTTTCATATTATTACTCTTATTGGTGTTGGGAGAAATACGGGCATAGGCTGTGAACGGCAATTTTTAAAGGTTGACATAAAAACGGTATCTTCGCCCAACGTGGGGCTCGAACCCACGACCCTGAGATTAAGAGTCTCATGCTCTACCGACTGAGCTAGCCGGGCAGTGATACCTGCATGTGCCCCGCAAAATCGGGGCTACTATAACTTGTTGCACTCAGCATTATCTTAAGAACTTTTAGAGAAATTGCCATAAAAACCAAATCTTCGCCCAACGTGGGGCTCGAACCCACGACCCTGAGATTAAGAGTCTCATGCTCTACCGACTGAGCTAGCCGGGCTGTGATATCTGCATATTACCCACAGAATCGGGGCTACTATCACTTGTTGCACTCAGCATTATCTTAGGAACTTTTAGAGAAATTGCCATAAAAACCAAATCTTCGCCCAACGTGAGGCTCGAACCCACGACCCTGAAATTAAGAGTCTCATGCTCTACCGACAGAGCTAGCCGGGCTGTGATATCTGCATATTACCCACAGAATCGGGGCTACTATCACTTGTTGCACTCAGCATTATCTTAGGAACATTTAGAGAAATTGCCATAAAACCCACATCTTCGCCCAACGTGGGGTTCGAACCCACGACCCTGAGATTAAGAGTCTCATGCTCAACTGACTGAGCTAGCCGGGCTGTGACATTCACATATTCCCCACAGAATCGGGGCTACTATCACTTGTTGCACTCAGCGCTATCTTAGGAACGTTTAGAGAAATTGCTAGGACTCGAGATGGTCACCAGCTCCATTTGACATACAAGAAAGAAGTCAAAAGCTTTATCAAAGAAGGGAAAAATCTTTTGTCATATTATTTCCCCTAGGCTCTGTCATCTGAAGGTTGAAGCTTAGGCCCACCAGTAAACATCAGAAAAAGCTGGCATGAAATCTGCCTATGACACCTGCCAAGCTCATAAGTAGTGCAATGGATGCTGTATAAATATCACTTGTTGCACTCAGCGCTATCTTAGGAACTTTTAGAGAAATTGCCATAGAAATTGCTAGGACTCGAGATGGTCACCAGCTCCATTTGACATACAAGAAAGAAGTCAAAAGCTTTATCAAAGAAGGGAAAAATCTTTTGTCATATTATTTCCCCTAGGCTCTGTCATCTGAAGGTTTAAGCTTAGGCCCACCAGTAAACATCAGAAAAAGCTGGCATGAAATCTGCCTATGACACCTGTCAAGCTCATAAGTAGTGCAATGGATGCTGTATAAATACATCCTAATTTGAAGCTGAACGCCTTTAGCTTTTTCATATTATTACTCTTATTGGTGTTGGGAGAAATACGGGCATAGGCTGTGAACAGCAATTTTCAAAGGTTGACATAAAAACGATATCTTTGCCCAACGTGGGACTCGAACCCACGACCCTGAGATTAAGAGTCTCATGCTCTACCGACTGAGCTAGCCGGGCTGTGATACCTGCATGTACCCCGCAAAATCGGGGCTACTATAACTTGTTGCACTCAGCATTATCTTAGGAACTTTTAGAGAAATTGCCATAAAAACCACATCTTCGCCCAACGTGGGGCTCGAACCCACGACCCTGAGATTAAGAGTCTCATGCTCTACCGACTGAGCTAGCCGGGCTGTGAAATCTGCATATTACCCACAGAATCGGGGCTACTATCACTTGTTGCACTCAGCATTATCTTAGGAACTTTTAGAGAAATTGCCATAAAAGCACATCTTCGCCCAACGTGGGGCTCGAACCCACGACCCTGAGATTAAGAGTCTCATGCTCTACCGACTGAGCTAGCCGGGCTGTGATATCTGCATATTACCCACAGAATCGGGGCTACTATCACTTGTTGCACTCAGCATTATCTTAGGAACGTTTAGAGAAATTGCTAGGACTCGAGATGGTCACCATGTCCATTTGACATACAAGAAAGAAGTCAAAAGCTTTATCAAAGAAGGGAAAAATCTTTTGTCATATTATTTCCCCTAGGCTCTGTCATCTGAAGGTTTAAGCTTCGGCCCACCAGTAAACATCAGAAAAAGCTGGCATGAAATCTGCCTATGACACCTGTCAAGCTCATAAGTAGTGCAATGGATGCTGTATAAATACATCCTAATTTGAAGCTGAACACCTTTAGCTTTTTCATATTATTACTCTTATTGGTGTTGGGAGAAATACGGGCATAGGCTGTGAACGGCAATTTTCAAAGGTTGACATAAAAACGATATCTTCGCCCAACGTGGGGCTCGAACCCACTACCCTGAGATTAAGAGTCTCACGCGCTACCGACTGAGCTAGCTGGGCTGTGATACCTGCATGTGCCCCGCAAAATCAGGGCTACTATAACTTGTTGCACTCAGCGCTATCTTAGGAACGTTTAGAGAAATTGCTAGGACTCGAGATGGTCACCAGCTCCATTTGACATACAAGAAAGAAGTCAAAAGCTTTATCAAAGAAGGGAAAAATCTTTTGTCATATTATTTCCCCTAGGCTCTGTCATCTGAAGGTTTAAGCTTAGGCCCACCAGTAAACATCAGAAAAAGCTGGCATGAAATCTGCCTATGACAACTGTCAAGCTCATAAGTAGTGCAATGGATGCTGTATAAATACATCCTAATTTGAAGCTGAACGCCTTTAGCTTTTTCATATTATTACTCTTATTGGTGTTGGGAGAAATACGGGCATAGGCTGTGAACGGCAATTTTCAAAGGTTGACATAAAAATGATATCTTCGCCCAACGTGGGGCTCGAACCCACGGCCCTGAGATTAAGAGTCTCATGCTCTACCGACTGAGCTAGCCGGGCTGTGATATCTGCATGTGCCCCGCAAAATCGGGGCTACTATCACTTGTTGCACTCAGCATTATCTTAGGAACTTTTAGAGAAATTGCCATAAAACCCACATCTTTGCCCAACGTGGGGCCCGAACCCACGACCCTGAGATTAAGAGTCTCATGCTCTACCGACTGAGCTAGCCGGGCTGTGACATCTGCATATTCCCCACAGAATCGGGGCTACTATCACTTGTTGCACTCAGCGCTATCTTAGGAACGTTTAGAGAAATTGCTAGGACTCGAGATGGTCACCAGCTCCATTTGACATACAAGAAAGAAGTCAAAAGCTTTATCAAAGAAGGGAAAAATCTTTTGTCATATTATTTCCCCTAGGCTCTGTCATCTGAAGGTTGAAGCTTAGGCCCACCAGTAAACATCAGAAAAAGCTGGCATGAAATCTGCCTATGACACCTGCCAAGCTCATAAGTAGTGCAATGGATGCTGTATAAATATCACTTGTTGCACTCAGCGCTATCTTAGGAACTTTTAGAGAAATTGCCATAGAAATTGCTAGGACTCGAGATGGTCACCAGCTCCATTTGACATACAAGAAAAAAGTCAAAAGCTTTATCAAAGAAGGGAAAAATCTTGTGTCATATTATTTCCCCTAGGCTCTGTCATCTGAAGGTTGAAGTTTAGGCCCACCAGTAAACATCAGAAAAAGCTGGCATGAAATCTGCCTATGACACCTGTCAAGCTCATAAGTAGTGCAATGGATGCTGTATAAATACATCCTAATTTGAAGCTGAACACCTTTAGCTTTTTCATATTATTACTCTTATTGGTGTTGGGAGAAATACGGGCATAGGCTGTGAACGGCAATTTTCAAAGGTTGACATAAAAACGATATCTTCGCCCAACGTGGGGCTCGAACCCACGACCCTGAGATTAAGAGTCTCATGCTCTACCGACTGAGCTAGCCGGGCTGTGATAGCTGCATGTGCCCTGCAAAATCGGGGCTACTATAACTTGTTGCACTCAGCATTATCTTAGGAACTTTTAGAGAAATTGCCATAAAAACCACATCTTCGCCCAACGTGGGTCTCGAACCAACGACCCTGAGATTAAGCGTCTCAAGCTCTACCGACTGAGCTAGCCGGGCTGTGATATCTGCATATTACCCACAGAATCGGGGCTACTATCACTTGTTGCACTCAGCGCTATCTTAGGAACGTTTAGAGAAATTGCTAGGACTCGAGATGGTCACCAGCTCCATTTGACATACAAGAAAGAAGTCAAAAGCTTTATCAAAGAAGGGAAAAATCTTTTGTCATATTATTTCCCCTAGGCTCTGTCATCTGAAGGTTTAAGCTTAGGCCCACCAGTAAACATCAGAAAAAGCTGGCATGAAATCTGCCTATGACACCTGTCAAGCTCATAAGTAGTGCAATGGATGCTGTATAAATACATCCTAATTTGAAGCTGAACGCCTTTAGCTTTTTGATATTATTACTCTTATTTGTGTTGGGAGAAATACGGGCATAGGCTGTGAACGGCAATTTTCAAAGGTTGACATAAAAACGATATCTTCGCCCAACGTGGGGCTCGAACCCACGACCCTGAGATTAAGAGTTTCATGCTCTACCGACTGAGCTAGCCGGGCTGTGATACCTGCATGTGCCCCGCAAAATCGGGGCTACTATAACTTGTTGCACTCAGCATTATCTTAGGAACTTTTAGAGAAATGGCCATAAAAACCACATCTTCGCCCAACGTGGGGCTCGAACCCACGACCCTGAGATTAAGAGTCTCATGCTCTACCAACTGAGCTAGCCAGGCTGTGACATCTGCATATTACCCACAGAATCGGGGCTACTATCACTTGTTGCACTCAGCATTATCTTAGGAACTTTTAGAGAAATTGCCATAAAAACCACATCTCCGCCCAACGTGGGGCTCGAACCCACGACCCTGAGATTAAGAGTCTCATGCTCTACCGACTGAGCTAGCTGGGCTGTGACATCTGTGTATTCCCCACAGAATCGGGGCTACTATCACTTGTTGCACTCAGCGCTATCTTAGGAACTTTTAGAGAAATTGCCATAGAAATTGCTAGGACTCGAGATGGTCACCAGCTCCATTTGACATACAAGAAAGAAGTCAAAAGCTTTATCAAAGAAGGGAAAAATCTTTTGTCATATTATTTCCCCTAGGCTCTGTCATCTGAAGGTTTAAGCTTAGGCCCACCAGTAAACATCAGAAAAAGCTGGCATGAAATCTGCCTATGACAACTGTCAAGCTCATAAGTAGTGCAATGGATGCTGTATAAATACATCCTAATTTGAAGCTGAACGCCTTTAGCTTTTTCATATTATTACTCTTATTGGTGTTGGGAGAAATACGGGCATAGGCTGTGAACGGCAATTTTCAAAGGTTGACATAAAAATGATATCTTCGCCCAACGTGGGGCTCGAACCCACGGCCCTGAGATTAAGAGTCTCATGCTCTACCGACTGAGCTAGCCGGGCTGTGATATCTGCATGTGCCCCGCAAAATCGGGGCTACTATCACTTGTTGCACTCAGCATTATCTTAGGAACTTTTAGAGAAATTGCCATAAAACCCACATCTTTGCCCAACGTGGGGCCCGAACCCACGACCCTGAGATTAAGAGTCTCATGCTCTACCGACTGAGCTAGCCGGGCTGTGACATCTGCATATTCCCCACAGAATCGGGGCTACTATCACTTGTTGCACTCAGCGCTATCTTAGGAACGTTTAGAGAAATTGCTAGGACTCGAGATGGTCACCAGCTCCATTTGACATACAAGAAAGAAGTCAAAAGCTTTATCAAAGAAGGGAAAAATCTTTTGTCATATTATTTCCCCTAGGCTCTGTCATCTGAAGGTTGAAGCTTAGGCCCACCAGTAAACATCAGAAAAAGCTGGCATGAAATCTGCCTATGACACCTGCCAAGCTCATAAGTAGTGCAATGGATGCTGTATAAATATCACTTGTTGCACTCAGCGCTATCTTAGGAACTTTTAGAGAAATTGCCATAGAAATTGCTAGGACTCGAGATGGTCACCAGCTCCATTTGACATACAAGAAAAAAGTCAAAAGCTTTATCAAAGAAGGGAAAAATCTTGTGTCATATTATTTCCCCTAGGCTCTGTCATCTGAAGGTTGAAGTTTAGGCCCACCAGTAAACATCAGAAAAAGCTGGCATGAAATCTGCCTATGACACCTGTCAAGCTCATAAGTAGTGCAATGGATGCTGTATAAATACATCCTAATTTGAAGCTGAACACCTTTAGCTTTTTCATATTATTACTCTTATTGGTGTTGGGAGAAATACGGGCATAGGCTGTGAACGGCAATTTTCAAAGGTTGACATAAAAACGATATCTTCGCCCAACGTGGGGCTCGAACCCACGACCCTGAGATTAAGAGTCTCATGCTCTACCGACTGAGCTAGCCGGGCTGTGATAGCTGCATGTGCCCCGCAAAATCGGGGCTACTATAACTTGTTGCACTCAGCATTATCTTAGGAACTTTTAGAGAAATTGCCATAAAAACCACATCTTCGCCCAACGTGGGTCTCGAACCAACGACCCTGAGATTAAGCGTCTCAAGCTCTACCGACTGAGCTAGCCGGGCTGTGATATCTGCATATTACCCACAGAATCGGGGCTACTATCACTTGTTGCACTCAGCGCTATCTTAGGAACGTTTAGAGAAATTGCTAGGACTCGAGATGGTCACCAGCTCCATTTGACATACAAGAAAGAAGTCAAAAGCTTTATCAAAGAAGGGAAAAATCTTTTGTCATATTATTTCCCCTAGGCTCTGTCATCTGAAGGTTTAAGCTTAGGCCCACCAGTAAACATCAGAAAAAGCTGGCATGAAATCTGCCTATGACACCTGTCAAGCTCATAAGTAGTGCAATGGATGCTGTATAAATACATCCTAATTTGAAGCTGAACGCCTTTAGCTTTTTGATATTATTACTCTTATTTGTGTTGGGAGAAATACGGGCATAGGCTGTGAACGGCAATTTTCAAAGGTTGACATAAAAACGATATCTTCGCCCAACGTGGGGCTCGAACCCACGACCCTGAGATTAAGAGTTTCATGCTCTACCGACTGAGCTAGCCGGGCTGTGATACCTGCATGTGCCCCGCAAAATCGGGGCTACTATAACTTGTTGCACTCAGCATTATCTTAGGAACTTTTAGAGAAATGGCCATAAAAACCACATCTTCGCCCAACGTGGGGCTCGAACCCACGACCCTGAGATTAAGAGTCTCATGCTCTACCAACTGAGCTAGCCAGGCTGTGATATCTGCATATTACCCACAGAATCGGGGCTACTATCACTTGTTGCACTCAGCATTATCTTAGGAACTTTTAGAGAAATTGCCATAAAAACCACATCTCCGCCCAACGTGGGGCTCGAACCCACGACCCTGAGATTAAGAGTCTCATGCTCTACCGACTGAGCTAGCTGGGCTGTGACATCTGTGTATTCCCCACAGAATCGGGGCTACTATCACTTGTTGCACTCAGCGCTATCTTAGGAACTTTTAGAGAAATTGCCATAGAAATTGCTAGGACTCGAGATGGTCACCAGCTCCATTTGACATACAAGAAAGAAGTCAAAAGCTTTATCAAAGAAGGGAAAAATCTTTTGTCATATTATTTCCCCTAGGCTCTGTCATCTGAAGGTTTAAGCTTAGGCCCACCAGTAAACATCAGAAAAAGCTGGCATGAAATTTGCCTATGACACCTGTCAAGCTCATAAGTAGTGCAATGGATGCTGTATAAATACATCCTAATTTGAAGCTGAACGCCTTTAGCTTTTTCATATTATTACTCTTATTGGTGTTGGGAGAAATACGGGCATAGGCTGTGAACGGCAATTTTTAAAGGTTGACATAAAAACGGTATCTTCGCCCAACGTGGGGCTCGAACCCACGACCCTGAGATTAAGAGTCTCATGCTCTACCGACTGAGCTAGCCGGGCAGTGATACCTGCATGTGCCCCGCAAAATCGGGGCTACTATAACTTGTTGCACTCAGCATTATCTTAGGAACTTTTAGAGAAATTGCCATAAAAACCAAATCTTCGCCCAACGTGGGGCTCGAACCCACGACCCTGAGATTAAGAGTCTCATGCTCTACCGACTGAGCTAGCCGGGCTGTGTTATCTGCATATTACCCACAGAATCGGGGCTACTATCACTTGTTGCACTCAGCATTATCTTAGGAACTTTTAGAGAAATTGCCATAAAAACCAAATCTTCGCCCAACGTGAGGCTCGAACCCACGACCCTGAAATTAAGAGTCTCATGCTCTACCGACAGAGCTAGCCGGGCTGTGATATCTGCATATTACCCACAGAATCGGGGCTACTATCACTTGTTGCACTCAGCATTATCTTAGGAACATTTAGAGAAATTGCCATAAAACCCACATCTTCGCCCAACGTGGGGTTCGAACCCACGACCCTGAGATTAAGAGTCTCATGCTCAACTGACTGAGCTAGCCGGGCTGTGACATTCACATATTCCCCACAGAATCGGGGCTACTATCACTTGTTGCACTCAGCGCTATCTTAGGAACGTTTAGAGAAATTGCTAGGACTCGAGATGGTCACCAGCTCCATTTGACATACAAGAAAGAAGTCAAAAGCTTTATCAAAGAAGGGAAAAATCTTTTGTCATATTATTTCCCCTAGGCTCTGTCATCTGAAGGTTGAAGCTTAGGCCCACCAGTAAACATCAGAAAAAGCTGGCATGAAATCTGCCTATGACACCTGCCAAGCTCATAAGTAGTGCAATGGATGCTGTATAAATATCACTTGTTGCACTCAGCGCTATCTTAGGAACTTTTAGAGAAATTGCCATAGAAATTGCTAGGACTCGAGATGGTCACCAGCTCCATTTGACATACAAGAAAGAAGTCAAAAGCTTTATCAAAGAAGGGAAAAATCTTTTGTCATATTATTTCCCCTAGGCTCTGTCATCTGAAGGTTTAAGCTTAGGCCCACCAGTAAACATCAGAAAAAGCTGGCATGAAATCTGCCTATGACACCTGTCAAGCTCATAAGTAGTGCAATGGATGCTGTATAAATACATCCTAATTTGAAGCTGAACGCCTTTAGCTTTTTCATATTATTACTCTTATTGGTGTTGGGAGAAATACGGGCATAGGCTGTGAACAGCAATTTTCAAAGGTTGACATAAAAACGATATCTTTGCCCAACGTGGGACTCGAACCTACGACCCTGAGATTAAGAGTCTCATGCTCTACCGACTGAGCTAGCCGGGCTGTGATACCTGCATGTACCCCGCAAAATCGGGGCTACTATAACTTGTTGCACTCAGCATTATCTTAGGAACTTTTAGAGAAATTGCCATAAAAACCACATCTTCGCCCAACGTGGGGCTCGAACCCACGACCCTGAGATTAAGAGTCTCATGCTCTACCGACTGAGCTAGCCGGGCTGTGAAATCTGCATATTACCCACAGATCGGGGCTACTATCACTTGTTGCACTCAGCATTATCTTAGGAACTTTTAGAGAAATTGCCATAAAAGCACATCTTCGCCCAACGTGGGGCTCGAACCCACGACCCTGAGATTAAGAGTCTCATGCTCTACCGACTGAGCTAGCCGGGCTGTGATATCTGCATATTACCCACAGAATCGGGGCTACTATCACTTGTTGCACTCAGCATTATCTTAGGAACTTTTAGAGAAATTGCCATAAAACCCACATCTTCGCCCAACGTGGGGCTCGAACCCACGACACTGAGATTAAGAGTCTCATGCTCTACCGACTGAGCTAGCCGGGCTGTGACCATGCATATTCCCCACAGAATCGGGGCTACTATCACTTGTTGCACTCAGCGCTATCTTAGGAACGTTTAGAGAAATTGCTAGGACTCGAGATGGTCACCAGCTCCATTTGACATACAAGAAAGAAGTCAAAAGCTTTATCAAAGAAGGGAAAAATCTTTTGTCATATTATTTCCCCTAGGCTCTGTCATCTGAAGGTTTAAGCTTAGGCCCACCAGTAAACATCAGAAAAAGCTGGCATGAAATCTGCCTATGACACCTGTCAAGCTCATAAGTAGTGCAATGGATGCTGTATAAATACATCCTAATTTGAAGCTGAACGCCTTTAGCTTTTTCATATTATTACTCTTATTGGTGTTGGGAGAAATACGGGCATAGGCTGTGAACGGCAATTTTCAAAGGTTGACATAAAAACGATATCTTCGCCCAACGTGGGGCTCGAACCCACGACCCTGAGATTAAGAGTCTCATGCTCTACCGACTGAGCTAGCCGGGCTGTGATACCTGCATGTGCCCCGCAAAATCGGGTCTACTATCACTTGTTGCACTCAGCATTATCTTAGGAACTTTTAGAGAAAATGCCATAAATCCCACATCTTCGCCCAACGTGGGGCTCGAACCCACGACCCTGAGATTAAGAGTCTCATGCTCTACCGACTGAGCTAGCCGGGCTGTGACATTCACATATTTCCCACAGAATCGGGGCTACTATCACTTGTTGCACTCAGCGCTATCTTAGGAACGTTTAGAGAAATTGCTAGGACTCGAGATGGTCACCAGCTCCATTTGACATACAAGAAAGAAGTCAAAAGCTTTATCAAAGAAGGGAAAAATCTTTTGTCATATTATTTCCCCTAGGCTCTGTCATCTGAAGGTTAAAGCTTAGGCCCACCAGTAAACATCAGAAAAAGCTGGCATGAAATCTGCCTATGACACCTGCCAAGCTCATAAGTAGTGCAATGGATGCTGTATAAATATCACTTGTTGCACTCAGCGCTATCTTAGGAACTTTTAGAGAAATTGCCATAGAAATTGCTAGGACTCGAGATGGTCACCAGCTCCATTTGACATACAAGAAAAAAGTCAAAAGCTTTATCAAAGAAGGGAAAAATCTTTTGTCATATTATTTCCCCTAGGCTCTGTCATCTGAAGGTTTAAGCTTAGGCCCACCAGTAAACATCAGAAAAAGCTGGCATGAAATCTGCCTATGACACCTGTCAAGCTCATAAGTAGTGCAAAGGATGCTGTATAAATACATCCTAATTTGAAGCTGAACGCCTTTAGCTTTTTCATATTATTACTCTTATTGGTGTTGGGAGAAATACGGGCATAGGCTGTGAACAGCAATTTTCAAAGGTTGACATAAAAACGATATCTTCGCCCAACGTGGGGCTCGAACCCACGACCCTGAGATTAAGAGTCTCATGCTCTACCGACTGAGCTAGCCGGGCTGTGATACCTGTATGTGCCCCGCAAAATCGGGGCTACTATAACTTGTTGCACTCAGCATTATCTTAGGAACTTTTAGAGAAATTGCCATAAAAACCACATCTTCGCCCAACGTGGGGCTCGAACCCACGACCCTGAGATTAAGAGTCTCATGCTCTACCGACTGAGCTAGCCGGGCTGTGATATCTGCATATTACCCACAGAATCGGGGCTACTATCACTTGTTGCACTCAGCATTATCTTAGGAACTTTTAGAGAAATTGCCATAAAAAACACATCTTCGCCCAACGTGGGGCTCAAACCCACGACCCTGAGATTAAGAGTCTCATGCTCTACCGACTGAGCTAGCCGGGCTGTGATATCTGCATATTACCCACAGAATCGGGGCTACTATCACTTGTTGCACTCAGCATTATCTTAGGAACTTTTAGAGAAATTGCCATAAAACCCACATCTTCGCCCAACGTGGGGCTCGAACCCACGACCCTGAGATTAAGAGTCTCATGCTCTACCGACTGAGCTAGCCGGGCTGTGATATCTTCATACACACCCACAGAATCGGGGCTACTATCACTTGTTGCACTCAGCGCTATCTTAGGAACGTTTAGAGAAATTGCTAGGACTCGAGATGGTCACCAGCTCCATTTGACATACAAGAAAGAAGTCAAAAGCTTTATCAAAGAAGGGAAAAATCTTTTGTCATATTATTTCCCCTAGGCTCTGTCATCTGAAGGTTGAAGTTTAGGCCCACCAGTAAACATCAGAAAAAGCTGGCATGAAATCTGCCTATGACACCTGTCAAGCTCATAAGTAGTGCAATGGATGCTGTATAAATACATCCTAATTTGAAGCTGAACACCTTTAGCTTTTTTGACATAAAAACGATATCTTCGCCCAACGTGGGGCTCGAACCCACGACCCTGAGATTAAGAGTCTCATGCTCTACCGACTGAGCTAACCGGGCTGTGATACCTGTGTGTGCCCCGCAAAATCGGGGCTACTATAACTTGTTGCACTCAGCATTATCTTAGGAACTTTTAGAGAAATTGCCATAAAAACCACATCTTCGCCCAACGTGGGGCTCGAGCCCACGACCTTGAGATTAAGAGTCTCATGCTCTACCGACTGAGCTAGCCGGGCTGTGATCTCTGCATATTACCCACAGAATCGGGGCTACTATCACTTGTTGCACTCAGCATTATCTTAGGAACTTTTAGAGAAATTGCCATAAAAAACACATCTTTGCCCAACGTGGGGCTCGAACCCACGACCCTGAGATTAAGAGTCTCATGCTCTACCGACTGAGCTAGCCGGGCTGTGATATCTGCATATTACCCACAGAATCGGGGCTACTATCACTTGTTGCACTCAGCATTATCTTAGGAACTTTTAGAGAAATTGCCATAAAAAACACATCTTCGCCCAACGTGGGGCTCGAACCCACGACCCTGAGATTAAGAGTCTCATGCTCTACCGACTGAGCTAGCCGGGCTGTGATATCTGCATATTACCCACAGAATCGGGGCTACTATCACTTGTTGCACTCAGCATTATCTTAGGAACTTTTAGAGAAATTGCCATAAAACCCACATCTTCGCCCAACGTGGGGCTCGAACCCACGACACTGAGATTAAGAGTCTCATGCTCTACCGACTGAGCTAGCCGGGATGTGACATTTGCATTTTCCCCACAGAATCGGGGCTACTATCACTTGTTGCACTCAGCGCTATCTTAGGAACGTTTAGAGAAGTTGCTAGGACTCGAGATGGTCACCAGCTCCATTTGACATACAAGAAAGAAGTCAAAAGCTTTATCAAAGAAGGGAAAAATCTTTTGTCATATTATTTCCCCTAGGCTCTGTCATCTGAAGGTTTAAGCTTAGGCCCACCAGTAAACATCAGAAAAAGCTGGCATGAAATCTGCCTATGACACCTGTCAAGCTCATAAGTAGTGCAATGGATGCTGTATAAATACATCCTAATTTGAAGCTGAACACCTTTAGCTTTTTCATATTATTACTCTTATTGGTGTTGGGAGAAATACGGGCATAGGCTGTGAACGGCAATTTTCAAAGGTTGACATAAAAACGATATCTTCGCCCAATGTGGGGCTCGAACCCACTACCCTGAGATTAAGAGTCTCACGCGCTACCGACTGAGCTAGCTGGGCTGTGATGCCTGCATGTTCCCCGCAAAATCGGGGCTACTATAACTTGTTGCACTCAGCGCTATCTTAGGAACGTTTAGAGAAATTGCTAGGACTCGAGATGGTCACCAGCTCCATTTGACATACAAGAAAGAAGTCAAAAGCTTTATCAAAGAAGGGAAAAATCTTTTGTCATATTATTTCCCCTAGGCTCTGTCATCTGAAGGTTTAAGCTTAGGCCCACCAGTAAACATCAGAAAAAGCTGGCATGAAATCTGCCTATGACAACTGTCAAGCTCATAAGTAGTGCAATGGATGCTGTATAAATACATCCTAATTTGAAGCTGAACGCCTTTAGCTTTTTCATATTATTACTCTTATTGGTGTTGGGAGAAATACGGGCATAGGCTGTGAACGGCAATTTTCAAAGGTTGACATAAAAATGATATCTTCGCCCAACGTGGGGCTCGAACCCACGGCCCTGAGATTAAGAGTCTCATGCTCTACCGATTGAGCTAGCCGGGCTGTGATATCTGCATGTGCCCCGCAAAATCGGGGCTACTATCACTTGTTGCACTCAGCATTATCTTAGGAACTTTTAGAGAAATTGCCATAAAACCCACATCTTCGCCCAACGTGGGGCTCGAACCCACGACCCTGAGATTAAGAGTCTCATGCTCTACCGACTGAGCTAGCCGGGCTGTGACATCTGCATATTCCCCACAGAATCGGGGCTACTATCACTTGTTGCACTCAGCGCTATCTTAGGAACGTTTAGAGAAATTGCTAGGACTCGAGATGGTCACCAGCTCCATTTGACATACAAGAAAGAAGTCAAAAGCTTTATCAAAGAAGGGAAAAATCTTTTGTCATATTATTTCCCCTAGGCTCTGTCATCTGAAGGTTGAAGCTTAGGCCCACCAGTAAACATCAGAAAAAGCTGGCATGAAATCTGCCTATGACACCTGCCAAGCTCATAAGTAGTGCAATGGATGCTGTATAAATATCACTTGTTGCACTCAGCGCTATCTTAGGAACTTTTAGAGAAATTGCCATAGAAATTGCTAGGACTCGAGATGGTCACCAGCTCCATTTGACATACAAGAAAAAAGTCAAAAGCTTTATCAAAGAAGGGAAAAATCTTTTGTCATATTATTTCCCCTAGGCTCTGTCATCTGAAGGTTTAAGCTTAGGCCCACCAGTAAACATCAGAAAAAGCTGGCATGAAATCTGCCTATGACACCTGTCAAGCTCATAAGTAGTGCAAAGGATGCTGTATAAATACATCCTAATTTGAAGCTGAACGCCTTTAGCTTTTTCATATTATTACTCTTATTGGTGTTGGGAGAAATACGGGCATAGGCTGTGAACAGCAATTTTCAAAGGTTGACATAAAAACGATATCTTCGCCCAACGTGGGGCTCGAACCCACGACCCTGAGATTAAGAGTCTCATGCTCTACCGACTGAGCTAGCCGGGCTGTGATACCTGCATGTGCCCCGCAAAATCGGGGCTACTATAACTTGTTGCACTCAGCATTATCTTAGGAACTTTTAGAGAAATTGCCATAAAAACCACATCTTCGCCCAACGTGGGCCTCGAACCCACGACCCTGAGATTAAGAGTCTCATGCTCTACCGACTGAGCTAGCCGGGCTGTGATATCTGCATATTACCCACAGAATCGGGGCTACTATCACTTGTTGCACTCAGCATTATCTTAGGAACTTTTAGAGAAATTGCCATAAAAAACACATCTTCGCCCAACGTGGGGCTCGAACCCACGACCCTGAGATTAAGAGTCTCATGCTCTACCGACTGAGCTAGCCGGGCTGTGATATCTGCATATTACCCACAGAATCGGGGCTACTATCACTTGTTGCACTCAGCATTATCTTAGGAACTTTTAGAGAAATTGCCATAAAACCCACATCTTCGCCCAACGTGGGGCTCAAACCCACGACCCTGAGATTAAGAGTCTCATGCTCTACCGACTGAGCTAGCCGGGCTGTGATATCTTCATACACACCCACAGAATCGGGGCTACTATCACTTGTTGCACTCAGCGCTATCTTAGGAACGTTTAGAGAAATTGCTAGGACTCGAGATGGTCACCAGCTCCATTTGACATACAAGAAAGAAGTCAAAAGCTTTATCAAAGAAGGGAAAAATCTTTTGTCATATTATTTCCCCTAGGCTCTGTCATCTGAAGGTTGAAGTTTAGGCCCACCAGTAAACATCAGAAAAAGCTGGCATGAAATCTGCCTATGACACCTGTCAAGCTCATAAGTAGTGCAATGGATGCTGTATAAATACATCCTAATTTGAAGCTGAACACCTTTAGCTTTTTTGACATAAAAACGATATCTTCGCCCAACGTGGGGCTCGAACCCACGACCCTGAGATTAAGAGTCTCATGCTCTACCGACTGAGCTAACCGGGCTGTGATACCTGTGTGTGCCCCGCAAAATCGGGGCTACTATAACTTGTTGCACTCAGCATTATCTTAGGAACTTTTAGAGAAATTGCCATAAAAACCACATCTTCGCCCAACGTGGGGCTCGAGCCCACGACCTTGAGATTAAGAGTCTCATGCTCTACCGACTGAGCTAGCCGGGCTGTGATCTCTGCATATTACCCACAGAATCGGGGCTACTATCACTTGTTGCACTCAGCATTATCTTAGGAACTTTTAGAGAAATTGCCATAAAAAACACATCTTTGCCCAACGTGGGGCTCGAACCCACGACCCTGAGATTAAGAGTCTCATGCTCTACCGACTGAGCTAGCCGGGCTGTGATATCTGCATATTACCCACAGAATCGGGGCTACTATCACTTGTTGCACTCAGCATTATCTTAGGAACTTTTAGAGAAATTGCCATAAAAAACACATCTTCGCCCAACGTGGGGCTCGAACCCACGACCCTGAGATTAAGAGTCTCATGCTCTACCGACTGAGCTAGCCGGGCTGTGATATCTGCATATTACCCACAGAATCGGGGCTACTATCACTTGTTGCACTCAGCATTATCTTAGGAACTTTTAGAGAAATTGCCATAAAACCCACATCTTCGCCCAACGTGGGGCTCGAACCCACGACACTGAGATTAAGAGTCTCATGCTCTACCGACTGAGCTAGCCGGGATGTGACATTTGCATTTTCCCCACAGAATCGGGGCTACTATCACTTGTTGCACTCAGCGCTATCTTAGGAACGTTTAGAGAAGTTGCTAGGACTCGAGATGGTCACCAGCTCCATTTGACATACAAGAAAGAAGTCAAAAGCTTTATCAAAGAAGGGAAAAATCTTTTGTCATATTATTTCCCCTAGGCTCTGTCATCTGAAGGTTTAAGCTTAGGCCCACCAGTAAACATCAGAAAAAGCTGGCATGAAATCTGCCTATGACACCTGTCAAGCTCATAAGTAGTGCAATGGATGCTGTATAAATACATCCTAATTTGAAGCTGAACACCTTTAGCTTTTTCATATTATTACTCTTATTGGTGTTGGGAGAAATACGGGCATAGGCTGTGAACGGCAATTTTCAAAGGTTGACATAAAAACGATATCTTCGCCCAATGTGGGGCTCGAACCCACTACCCTGAGATTAAGAGTCTCACGCGCTACCGACTGAGCTAGCTGGGCTGTGATGCCTGCATGTGCCCCGCAAAATCGGGGCTACTATAACTTGTTGCACTCAGCGCTATCTTAGGAACGTTTAGAGAAATTGCTAGGACTCGAGATGGTCACCAGCTCCATTTGACATACAAGAAAGAAGTCAAAAGCTTTATCAAAGAAGGGAAAAATCTTTTGTCATATTATTTCCCCTAGGCTCTGTCATCTGAAGGTTTAAGCTTAGGCCCACCAGTAAACATCAGAAAAAGCTGGCATGAAATCTGCCTATGACAACTGTCAAGCTCATAAGTAGTGCAATGGATGCTGTATAAATACATCCTAATTTGAAGCTGAACGCCTTTAGCTTTTTCATATTATTACTCTTATTGGTGTTGGGAGAAATACGGGCATAGGCTGTGAACGGCAATTTTCAAAGGTTGACATAAAAATGATATCTTCGCCCAACGTGGGGCTCGAACCCACGGCCCTGAGATTAAGAGTCTCATGCTCTACCGATTGAGCTAGCCGGGCTGTGATATCTGCATGTGCCCCGCAAAATCGGGGCTACTATCACTTGTTGCACTCAGCATTATCTTAGGAACTTTTAGAGAAATTGCCATAAAACCCACATCTTCGCCCAACGTGGGGCTCGAACCCACGACCCTGAGATTAAGAGTCTCATGCTCTACCGACTGAGCTAGCCGGGCTGTGACATCTGCATATTCCCCACAGAATCGGGGCTACTATCACTTGTTGCACTCAGCGCTATCTTAGGAACGTTTAGAGAAATTGCTAGGACTCGAGATGGTCACCAGCTCCATTTGACATACAAGAAAGAAGTCAAAAGCTTTATCAAAGAAGGGAAAAATCTTTTGTCATATTATTTCCCCTAGGCTCTGTCATCTGAAGGTTGAAGCTTAGGCCCACCAGTAAACATCAGAAAAAGCTGGCATGAAATCTGCCTATGACACCTGCCAAGCTCATAAGTAGTGCAATGGATGCTGTATAAATATCACTTGTTGCACTCAGCGCTATCTTAGGAACTTTTAGAGAAATTGCCATAGAAATTGCTAGGACTCGAGATGGTCACCAGCTCCATTTGACATACAAGAAAAAAGTCCAAAGCTTTATCAAAGAAGGGAAAAATCTTTTGTCATATTATTTCCCCTAGGCTCTGTCATCTGAAGGTTTAAGCTTAGGCCCACCAGTAAACATCAGAAAAAGCTGGCATGAAATCTGCCTATGACACCTGTCAAGCTCATAAGTAGTGCAAAGGATGCTGTATAAATACATCCTAATTTGAAGCTGAACGCCTTTAGCTTTTTCATATTATTACTCTTATTGGTGTTGGGAGAAATACGGGCATAGGCTGTGAACAGCAATTTTCAAAGGTTGACATAAAAACGATATCTTCGCCCAACGTGGGGCTCGAACCCACGACCCTGAGATTAAGAGTCTCATGCTCTACCGACTGAGCTAGCCGGGCTGTGATACCTGCATGTGCCCCGCAAAATCGGGGCTACTATAACTTGTTGCACTCAGCATTATCTTAGGAACTTTT
>NC_071089.1:106524054-106531554 GCF_027358695.1 Spea bombifrons
CGACTGAGCTAGCCGGGCTGTGACGTCCGCATATTCCCCACAGAATCGGGGCTACTATCACTTGTTGCACTCAGCGCTATCTTAGGAACGTTTAGAGAAATTGCTAGGACTCGAGATGGTCACCAGCTCCATTTGACATACAAGAAAGAAGTCAAAAGCTTTATCAAAGAAGGGAAAAATCTTTTGTCATATTATTTCCCCTAGGCTCTGTCATCTGAAGGTTTAAGCTTAGGCCCACCAGTAAACATCAGAAAAAGCTGGCATGAAATCTGCCTATGACACCTGCCAAGCTCATAAGTAGTGCAATGGATGCTGTATAAATACATCCTAATTTGAAGCTGAACGCCTTTAGCTTTTTCATATTATTACTCTTATTGGTGTTGGGAGAAATACGGGTATAGGCTGTGAACGGCAATTTTCAAAGGTTGACATAAAAATGAGATCTTTGCCCAACGTGGGGCTCGAGCCCACGACCCGGAGATTAAGAGTCTCATGCTCTACCGACTGAGCTAGCCGGACTGTGATACCTGCATATCCCCCACAAAATCGGGGCTACTATCACATGTTGCACTCAGCAGTATCTTAGGAACTTTTAGAGAAATTGCCATAAAATCCACATCTTCGCCCAACGTGGGGCTCGAACCCACGACCCTGAGATTAAGAATCTCATGCTCTACCGACTGAGCTAGCCGGGCTGTGATATCTTCATACACACCCACAGAATCGGGGCTACTATCACTTGTTGCACTCAGCGCTATCTTAGGAACGTTTAGAGAAATTGCTAGGACTCGAGATGGTCACCAGCTCCATTTGACATACAAGAAAGAAGTCAAAAGCTTTATCAAAGAAGGGAAAAATCTTTTGTCATATTATTTCCCCTAGGCTCTGTCATCTGAAGGTTTAAGCTTAGGCCTACCAGTAAACATCAGAAAAAGCTGGCATGAAATCTGCCTATGACACCTGTCAAGCTCATAAGTAGTGCAATGGATGCTGTATAAATACATGCTAATTTGAAGCTGAACGCCTTTAGCTTTTTCATATTATTACTCTTATTGGTGTTGGGAGAAATACGGGTATAGGCTGTGAACGGCAATTTTCAAAGGTTGACATAAAAACGATATCTTCGCCCAACGTGGGGCTCGAA
This sequence comes from Spea bombifrons, assembly GCF_027358695.1. NCBI lineage: Eukaryota > Metazoa > Chordata > Amphibia > Anura > Pelobatidae > Spea > Spea bombifrons. Next base: position 106,525,199 of record NC_071089.1, read on the forward strand.
CCCACGACCCTGAGATTAAGAGTCTCATGCTCTACCGACTGAGCTAGCTGGGCTGTGATACCTGCATGTGCCCCGCAAAATCGGGGCTACTATAACTTGTTGCACTCAGAATTATCTTAGGAACTTTTAGAGAAATTGCCATAAAAACCACATCTTCGCCCCAATGTGGGGCTCGAACCCATGAACCTGAGATTAAGAGCCTCATGCTCTACCGACTGAGCTAGCCGGGCTGTGATATCTGCATATTACCCACCGAATCGGGGCTACTATCACTTGTTGCACTCAGCATTATCTTAGGAACTTTTAGAGAAATTGCCATAAAAACCACAACTTCGCCCAACGTGGGGCTCGAACCCACGACCCTGAGATTAAGAGTCTCATGCTCTACCGACTGAGCTAGCCGGGCTGTGACATCTGCATGTTCCCCACAGAATCGGGGCTACTATCACTTGTTGCACTCAGCGCTATCTTAGGAACTTTTAGAGAAATTGCCATAGAAATTGCTAGGACTCGAGATGGTCACCAGCTCCATTTGACATACAAGAAAGAAGTCAAAAGCTTTATCAAAGAAGGGAAAAATCTTTTGTCATATTATTTCCCCTAGGCTCTGTCATCTGAAGGTTTAAGCTTAGGCCCACCAGTAAACATCAGAAAAAGCTGGCATGAAATCTGCCTATGACAACTGTCAAGCTCATAAGTAGTGCAATGGATGCTGTATAAATACATCCTAATTTGAAGCTGAACGCCTTTAGCTTTTTCATATTATTACTCTTATTGGTGTTGGGAGAAATACGGGCATAGGCTGTGAACGGCAATTTTCAAAGGTTGACATAAAAATGATATCTTCGCCCAACGTGGGGCTCGAACCCACGATCCTGAGATTAAGAGTCTCATGCTCTACCGACTGAACTAGCCGGGCTGTGATATCTGCATATTACCCACAGAATCGGGGCTACTATCACTTGTTGCACTCAGCATTATCTTAGGAACTTTTAGAGAAATTGCCATAAAAAACACATCTTCGCCCAACGTGGGGCTCAAACCCGCGACCCTGAGATTAAGAGTCTCATGCTCTACCGACTGAGATAGCCGGGCTGTGATAACTGCATATTACCCACAGAATCGGGGCTGCTATCACTTGTTGCACTCAGCATTATCTTAGGAACTTTTAGAGAAATTGCCATAAAAACCACATCCTCGCCCAACGTGGGGCTCGAACCCACGACCCTGAGATTAAGAGTCTCATGCTCTACCGACTGAGCTAGCCGGGCTGTGACATCCGCATATTCCCCACAGAATCGGGGCTACTATCACTTGTTGCACTCAGCGCTATCTTAGGAACGTTTAGAGAAATTGCTAGGACTCGAGATGGTCGCCAGCTCCATTTGACATACAAGAAACAAGTCAAAAGCTTTATCAAAGAAGGGAAAAATCTTTTGTCATATTATTTCCCCTAGGCTCTGTCATCTGAAGGTTGAAGCTTAGGCCCACCAGTAAACATCAGAAAAAGCTGGCATGAAATCTGCCTATGACACCTGTCAAGCTCATAAGTAGTGCAATGGATGCTGTATAAATACATCCTAATTTGAAGCTGAACGCCTTTAGCTTTTTGATATTATTACTCTTATTGGTGTTGGGAGAAATACGGGCAAAGGCTGTGAACGGCAATTTTCAAAGGTTGACATAAAAACGATATCTTCGCCCAACGTGGGGCTCGAACCCACGACCCTGAGATTAAGAGTTTCATGCTCTACCGACTGAGCTAGCCGGGCTGTGATACCTGCATGTGCCCCGCAAAATCGGGGCTACTATAACTTGTTGCACTCAGCATTATCTTAGGAACTTTTAGAGAAATGGCCATAAAAACCACATCTTCGCCCAACGTGGGGCTCGAACCCACGACCCTTAGATTAAGAGTCTCATGCTCTACCGACTGAGCTAGCCGGGCTGTGAGATCTGCATATTACCCACAGAATCGGGGCTACTATCACTTGTTGCACTCAGCATTATCTTAGGAACTTTTAGAGAAATTGCCATAAAAACCAAATCTTCGCCCAACGTGGGGCTCGAACCCACGACCCTGAGATTAAGAGTCTCATGCTCTACCGACAGAGCTAGCCGGGCTGTGATATCTGCATATTACCCACAGAATCGGGGCTACTATCACTTGTTGCACTCAGCATTATCTTAGGAACTTTTAGAGAAATTGCCATAAAAACCACATCTTCGCCCAACGTGGGGCTCGAACCCACGACCCTGAGATTAAGAGTCTCATGCTCTACCGACTGAGCTAGCCGGGCTGTGACATCTGTGTATTCCCCACAGAATCGGGGCTACTATCACTTGTTGCACTCAGCGCTATCTTAGGAACTTTTGGAGAAATTGCCATAGAAATTGCTGGGACTCGAGATGGTCACCAGCTCCATTTGACATACAAGAAAGAAGTCAAAAGCTTTATCAAAGAAGGGAAAAATCTTTTGTCATATTATTTCCCCTAGGCTCTGTCATCTGAAGGTTTAAGCTTAGGCCCACCAGTAAACATCAGAAAAAGCTGGCATGAAATCTGCCTATGACACCTGTCAAGCTCATAAGTAGTGCAATGGATGCTGTATAAATACATCCTAATTTGAAGCTGAAGGCCTTTAGCTTTTTCATATTATTACTCTTATTGGTGTTGGGAGAAATACAGGCATAGGCTGTGAACGGCAATTTTCAAAGGTTGACATAAAAATGATATCTTCGCCCAACGTGGGGCTCGAACCCACGGCCCTGAGATTAAGAGTCTCATGCTCTACCGACTGAGCTAGCCGGGCTGTGATATCTGCATGTTACCCACGGAATCGGGGCTACTATCACTTGTTGCACTCAGCATTATCTTAGGAACTTTTAGAGAAATTGCCATAAAACCCACATCTTCGCCCAACGTGGGGCTCGAACCCACGACCCTGAGATTAAGAGTCTCATGCTCTACCGACTGAGCTAGCCGGGCTGTGACATCCGCATATTCCCCACAGAATCGGGGCTACTATCACTTGTTGCACTCAGAGCTATCTTAGGAACGTTTAGAGAAATTGCTAGGACTCGAGATGGTCACCAGCTCCATTTGACATACAAGAAAGAAGTCAAAAGCTTTATCAAAGAAGGGAAAAATCTTTTGTCATATTATTTCCCCTAGGCTCTGTCATCTGAAGGTTTAAGCTTAGGCCCACCAGTAAACATCAGAAAAAGCTGGCATGAAATCTGCCTATGACACCTGTCAAGCTCATAAGTAGTGCAATGGATGCTGTATAAATACATCCTAATTTGAAGCTGAACACCTTTAGCTTTTTCATATTATTACTCTTATTGGTGTTGGGAGAAATACGGGCATAGGCTGTGAATGGCAATTTTCAAAGGTTGACATAAAAACGATATCTTCGCCCAACGTGGGGCTCGAACCCACGACCCTGAGATTAAGAGTCTCATGTTCTACCGACTGAGCTAGCCGGGCTGTGATACCTGCATGTGCCCCGCAAAATCGGGGCTACTATAACTTGTTGCACTCAGCATTATCTTAGGAACTTTTAGAGAAATTGCCATAAAAACCACATCTTCGCCCAACGTGGGGCTCGAACCCACGACCCTGAGATTAAGAGTCTCAAGCTCTACCGACTGAGCTAGCCGGGCTGTGATATCTGCATATTACCCACAGAATCGGGGCTACTATCACTTGTTGCACTCAGCATTATCTTAGGAACTTTTAGAGAAATTGCCATAATAACCAAATCTTCGCCCAACGTGGGGCTCGAACCCACGACCCTGAGATTAAGAGTCTCGTGCTCTACCGACAGAGCCAGCCGGGCTGTGATATCTGCATATTACCCACAGAATCGGGGCTACTATCACTTGTTGCACTCAGCATTATCTTAGGAACTTTTAGAGAAATTGGCATAAAAACCACATCTTCGCCCAACGTGGGGCTCGAACCCACGACCCTGAGATTAAGAGTCTCATGCTCTACCGACTGAGCTAGCCGGGCTATGACATCTGCATATTCCCCACAGAATCGGGGCTACTATCACTTGTTGCACTCAGCGCTATCTTAGGAACTTTTAGAGAAATTGCCATAGAAATTGCTAGGACTCGAGATGGTCACCAGCTCCATTTGACATACAAGAAAGAAGTCAAAAGCTTTATCAAAGAAGGGAAAAATCTTTTGTCATATTATTTCCCCTAGGCTCTGTCATCTGAAGGTTTAAGCTTAGGCCCACCAGTAAACATCAGAAAAAGCTGGCATGAAATCTGCCTATGACACCTGCCAAGCTCATAAGTAGTGCAATGGATGCAGTATAAATACATCCTAATTTGAAGCTGAACGCCTTTAGCTTTTTCATATTATTACTCTTATTGGTGTTGGGAGAAATACGGGTATAGGCTGTGAACGGCAATTTTCAAAGGTTGACATAAAAATGAGATCTTCGCCCAACGTGGGGCTCGAGCCCACGACCCGGAGATTAAGAGTCTCATGCTCTACCGACTGAGCTAGCCGGACTGTGATACCTGCATATCCCCCACAAAATCGGGGCTACTATCACATGTTGCACTCAGCAGTATCTTAGGAACTTTTAGAGAAATTGCCATAAAATCCACATCTTCGCCCAACGTGGGGCTCGAACCCACGACCCTGAGATTAAGAGTCTCATGCTCTACCGACTGAGCTAGCCGGGCTGTGATATCTTCATACACACCCACAGAATCGGGGCTACTATCACTTGTTGCACTCAGCGCTATCTTAGGAACGTTTAGAGAAATTGCTAGGACTCGAGATGGTCACCAGCTCCATTTGACATACAAGAAAGAAGTCAAAAGCTTTATCAAAGAAGGGAAAAATCTTTTGTCATATTATTTCCCCTAGGCTCTGTCATCTGAAGGTTTAAGCTTAGGCCCACCAGTAAACATCAGAAAAAGCTGGCATGAAATCTGCCTATGACACCTGCCAAGCTCATAAGTAGTGCAATGGATGCAGTATAAATACATCCTAATTTGAAGCTGAACGCCTTTAGCTTTTTCATATTATTACTCTTATTGGTGTTGGGAGAAATACGGGTATAGGCTGTGAACGGCAATTTTCAAAGGTTGACATAAAAATGAGATCTTCGCCCAACGTGGGGCTCGAGCCCACGACCCGGAGATTAAGAGTCTCATGCTCTACCGACTGAGCTAGCCGGACTGTGATACCTGCATATCCCCCACAAAATCGGGGCTACTATCACATGTTGCACTCAGCAGTATCTTAGGAACTTTTAGAGAAATTGCCATAAAATCCACATCTTCGCCCAACGTGGGGCTCGAACCCACGACCCTGAGATTAAGAGTCTCATGCTCTACCGACTGAGCTAGCCGGGCTGTGATATCTTCATACACACCCACAGAATCGGGGCTACTATCACTTGTTGCACTCAGCGCTATCTTAGGAACGTTTAGAGAAATTGCTAGGACTCGAGATGGTCACCAGCTCCATTTGACATACAAGAAAGAAGTCAAAAGCTTTATCAAAGAAGGGAAAAATCTTTTGTCATATTATTTCCCCTAGGCTCTGTCATCTGAAGGTTTAAGCTTAGGCCCACCAGTAAACATCAGAAAAAGCTGGCATGAAATCTGCCTATGACACCTGTCAAGCTCATAAGTAGTGCAATGGATGCTGTATAAATACATGCTAATTTGAAGCTGAACGCCTTTAGCTTTTTCATATTATTACTCTTATTGGTGTTGGGAGAAATACGGGTATAGGCTGTGAACGGCAATTTTCAAAGGTTGACATAAAAACGATATCTTCGCCCAACGTGGGGCTCGAACCCACGACCCTGAGATTAAGAGTCTCATGCTCTACCGACTGAGCTAGCTGGGCTGTGATACCTGCATGTGCCCCGCAAAATCGGGGCTACTATAACTTGTTGCACTCAGAATTATCTTAGGAACTTTTAGAGAAATTGCCATAAAAACCACATCTTCGCCCAATGTGGGGCTCGAACCCATGAACCTGAGATTAAGAGCCTCATGCTCTACCGACTGAGCTAGCCGGGCTGTGACATCTGCATATTACCCACCGAATCGGGGCTACTATCACTTGTTGCACTCAGCATTATCTTAGGAACTTTTAGAGAAATTGCCATAAAAACCACAACTTCGCCCAACGTGGGGCTCGAACCCACGACCCTGAGATTAAGAGTCTCATGCTCTACCGACTGAGCTAGCCGGGCTGTGACATCTGCATGTTCCCCACAGAATCGGGGCTACTATCACTTGTTGCACTCAGCGCTATCTTAGGAACTTTTAGAGAAATTGCCATAGAAATTGCTAGGACTCGAGATGGTCAC
>NC_071089.1:106536554-106549054 GCF_027358695.1 Spea bombifrons
TAAAGACAATAACGATTAGCCAAAGGTGATCTGACCTTGTTGGTGGAAGCAGCAAAGAAAGAGGATGGAGTGTCATTGACACTTGCTTTTATGGTTAATGTTACACTTTAATTGGTTGTATTTTTCTATGTTTATTTATTTGCTGCTATTGGTGGAAGAGTAAAGAAGGTTTATGCAAATTATGAAGCCTCCTGTCTTGTTGTAAAATTAGCATCTTGGAAAACATTCTGAACTGTCCTGGATCAATCCTAAATTTCATAGTATAACAGAAAAATGTATTTAGAATATAATGAAAGTGTCGTTGCAACGTCAGATATAGAACAAGTATTTGAATAAATGCACATATTTTATTACAGGTACGTCATGCAGTCTACCGAGAAGTATTGAAAATGGTTACTTTGTGTTGTGTTCTGAGACTGTGGTAAGTTATATATGTCACAATGGCTATCGTTTAGAAGGACATGAAGAATTGACGTGTCAAGGAAATCAGTGGAGTACTCAACCACCATTTTGTTCAGGTATGTTTAACTGATTGAGACTAGGAGTAGGCAAAGATGGACACTTCCATTGCTAGACACCTCCCATATATGTCTTGTAATTCGAGCGGGAGTTCTCTTCCTTTAGTCACACATACTGTAAAAGTGTATGGTAGAGCATGTATGACTCTTGTATTAGCAAATATGGATTTAACACAGTGAAGACATACAAAGTGCAACTTACAATTATGTGTAATACTTTTGCAGTCGTATTGTGTATTGTAAGTGAGGATTAAGTATACACCATCGCTACTCACTGATGATTTTATGTCCACTTAGAGCATCAATATGGTAATATACCGTATTGGCTCGGATATAGGCCGCCCCCGTATATAGGCCGCACCCTAAAAGTTTGGTGCTTTTTTAAAGAAAAAGTTTTTTTCTTTAAAAAAGCACCAAAAAAACATGTTGCCACTCTGTCCCCCCCCCCCCCGAGATATGCTGCCACTGTCCTCCCTTCCTCGAGATATGCTACCACTGTCCCACCCCCCCGAGATATGCTGCCACTGTCCTCCTCTGAAGCCCCCCCCCTGACTTACCGGAGCAGACTCCCGGGTGTCTTGCGGGGCCGGCGGGGGACATCTACGCAATACGCGTATACAACTTCCGCACGGTCCGCACGATGCGCTTAGACAACCTCTCGTGCCGGCACCCCCCCCCCCCGTGGGAAGTGCTGGCAGGGGAGGCTGTCTGAGCGTATCGGGGAGTAGAATGCAGGTCCCCGGGGGTCGGGCGCTAGACCCCGAATATAGGCCGCACCCCCACTTTAAAGACTTAAAGTGGGGGAAAAAAGTGTGGCCTATATTCGAGCCAATACGGTAATACAGCAGGCTATGAATACATAACTGTTTTTCTCTTTATTTCTTTATTATTAAAAAAATAAACATTTATTATTAATGTTAAATTCATAATTTGTATATATTATAAATATATATTTATTTTTAATATAATGGTGATTAGCATTAAATAATAGTAATTAAGGTATGTACTGGTGCTTTTTTAGATTATTGATTGACGCTGACTGCTGCAGGAGATTTTTTTATGTGACAAATGCAATTGATAAAACATCAAAAGAGGCATCATACCAATTTGAGTCAAATTATTTTACATGCAGTTTTCACCTTGTTAGTAGATTTTTTAAAAAAAAGAAAATGTTTAGTAGCTCTTTAAATGTTTTATTAATAGTATTTGTCACATAAACAAATCAAAATCAATTATCTAAAAAGCACCAGTGCATATTTTTCCCAGACTTATATTGAACGCTATGATTAACTGCTTATATATATATATATATAAATATATATATATATATTTGCTAAACAGCTTGCAATTGTTCAAATTGAAATTGTTCAAAGAGTCTGTTTGTGTGTGTGTGTGTGTGGGAGAGAGACTGCCTGAGTCTGTGTGTGTGTGTGAGAGAGAGAGACTGCCTGAGTCTGTGTGTCATGGAACAACTTTGTTTGTTTTGTTATTTCCCTTTTTCCCTTTAACCCCTTCAATCCCAGGGGTTTTTGGTACCTCAAAGCCCAGAGCAATTTAGCCATTTTTGGGGTATGTCAGTTTAGCGATTATTCTCTTTTTCTGTGAATAGTGTACCCATGTAAACTATATATTGTTTTTTCAAGGAGAGATAGAGCTTTCGTTTGATACCATAGTTGGATGATTAGCTGAAAATTTAGAATGAGAAATTTAGTAAAAACTAGCGAAGATTAGAAAAATAAACTAATTTTTTTTTACATTTTCCCTCTGAATCCTCACAAAATTAGATAAAGTGATGGACAATCCCCTCCAAGTTTATCAATTCAGGTGTCCTGATTTCAGAAATACCTAATTTATATAGATTTTCCAGACTTTCCCAGCACCAGGGAGCATACTATTAGGTGTACAATTTGGTATAATTTTTATGCCTATGGCTTAACGGGTTTGGGGGTTGTGAATGGGGGCAGGAGGGTTATACTGGCTAGATGTTATGCTAGGGCAATGGGAAGTAAGGTTTTTTTAAGAATTTTTTTATTATCTTTTTTTTATATATTTTTTTTTTTTTACATTTTTTTGTATTTGTTATATTTTTTTTTTACACAGTAATGGTTAGAGGTCCTCCTAAAGACCTCCTGAACATGCCAGTGAAGTCACAATGACATCATAGCTCACATTATATTTTTTTTTAGTATTATTTATATTATTATTTTAATGATTTTTTAATATTATTTTTTAAATGGACTAACTTTTTTTTTTCTGCTTTTCTCTTTCAGGACAGGAGGGGGAGTGAGAGACATGGTTTCTCACTCCCCTCTCCGCGATCCCCCTGCACCGATCACACTGTGATCTCTATGCAGTCCTCGCAGACCTGCATAGAGATTGCAGCGTCTCTGTGCCGCAGGGGATATCCTGTCCTCCGATGACCTTCCGGGTTACGTCAGCAGTGACGCAACCCAGAAGGGAATGCCCGATCGCGCGTTTGCAACTGCGCAATCGCGCGATCGGGCACTTTCAAATGTAACAGCTTACCGGCTTTCATGCCGGAAGCTGTTACAGGAGATCGGGCAGCAGAAAGCCGGCGATACCGGCTTCTGCTACCAGGGGGTGTCCAGGCTGTCAAACGACAGCCTGGTCTCCCGTGCAGCTGCAGGGATGTGTCCCTGACGCTGCACGAAGGGCTGGACGTACCGGGACGTCCATAGGGGTTTCTTAGTGGGCGTTTTTTGGACGTCCCGGTACGTCTATAGGGGATTGAAGGGGTTAAGTGGCTGGTTGCCCTGGCAACTTTCCAATTCTCATAGCTGAGATTTGGCTATTCCTCCTCCCCTGCAACTTTTCTGTAGTTGGTTTGTCCTAGGTGTTTTTCCTGTTCCCCTGTATCTCTCCCCTGGACATTCTATCTCGGCAGCCTCTGTGAGTACAGGTTCTGATTATCTACTCCCTTGCAAGGAAATCCATTTTTTTGCAGAAGCACTTCCACCCATACCAAAGCACCTTCTTCCAGAGAAGCACTTTTCCAACACTACACAACCAACAAGTGCCTTTATTTCTGTGACTTTCCTAATAAAGCTAAGACTTTGTGTGCTTTTATAGGGGACGAGTTAAGCTATCTGACCTTATTCATTTCCTGGCATTTGACATTCATATCCAGGCATCTGACCCTGGGGTTCCAGAATAGTAAAAACTGATACCATGTGCTTTGGGAGCAGCACAGAAAGCTCCAGCTTTCCACAGCTTCAGTATAAAAGCTGCAACCCAGCTCAGTGCATTACTCACAGAATTATCACTCTTGTGTCTTGCCTAGGTTAACCTTCTGCCCAGCTACAAGGTGAGGAGCAACAGTTATACTTACCCCTGTGCATGTCCTCACGGCTAAGGCTACCAAGGGCCACGTCACTGGACATCAGCCAAGATAGGGATCAGAGCTACGGATACCTGTTAGTACAGCTACCTCTACGCTGACTGCTGCAGGACACCGAACTAGTGATGGGAAGTTCGGATCATTAAAGTGAATCATTAAAGTGAATCGGATCATTTCGATTCGTTCACTGAAATGATCCGATTCATGATCCGGATCTTAGGATCACTCAGTGTGCCTGCACGGAGTTACTGTTTCACCCCATCAACCATGACTGCCCCTAAAATTAACCCTTAACACCCCATCAACCATGACTGCCCCTAAAATGAACCCTTAACACCCCATTAACCATAACTGCCCCCAAATTAACCCTAAACACCCCATTAAGCATAACTGCCCCTAAATTAACCCTAAACACCCCATTAAGCATAACTGCCCCCAAATTAACCCTAAACACCCCATTAAGCATAACTGCCCCCAAATTAACCCTTAACACCCCATTAAGCATAACTGCCCCCAAATTAACCCTAAAGACCCCATTAAGCATAACTGCCCCCAAATTAACCCTAAACACCCCATTAAGCATAACTGCCCCCAAATTAACCCTAAACACCTCATTAAGCATAAATGCCCCTAAATTAACACTAAAGACCCCATTAAGCATAACTGCCCCCAAATTAACCCTAAACACCTCATTAAGCATAACTGCCCCTAAATTAACACTAAAGACCCCATTAAGCATAACTGCCCCCAAATTAACCCTAAACACCTCATTAAGCATAACTGCCCCTAAATTAACACTAAAGACCCCATTAAGCATAACTGCCCCTAAATTATCCCTAAACACCCCATTAAGCATAACTGCCCCTAAATTAACACTTAAGACCCCATCAACCATACCAATTTATTAGGTAATTTATCTGGAGTACATGCAATTAATTTAGGGGCAGTTATGGTTAATGGAGTATTTAGGGTTAATTTCAGGGGCCGTTATGGTTAATGGGGTCTTTAGGTTTAATTTCAGGGGCCGTTATGGTTAATGGAATCTTTACGGTTAATTTCAGGGGCAGTTATGGTTGATGGGGTATAAGGGTTAATTTTATGCTGATGACTGAGGGTTAATTTAATTAATTTAATAAAGTTAACTGTAGGTGCAGTTATAGGTAAAGGGGGGCAAACTCATGGGAATCTAAATCCTGGGGGCAGTGTGAACATTATTAATGTATTTATTTATAAAAGTATGGTATCAGTAATATTCTCTGAATGATTCAAATCTCTGTAAGATTCGGATCCTTGTAAGATCCGGATCCCTGTAAGATTCAAATCATTCGACTCTTCGGATCATACGACTCTTCGGATCATTCGACTCTTTGAACGAGTCTCTGACTCTATGAGTCATCGTTCCTGTGTGAATAAATGAGCTGTAACCTGACCACAGAGTCTGTGTCTGAGTGCTCTGCAGATGACTCACAGCTCTAGGATCAGGTTACAGCTGCATGATTCACAGACTGAACCGCTACAAATGAATCGTTCAGTCTAGTGAACCGATTCATCCGGATCACTAAAAAGAACCGGATCAAATGAACGATTCGTTCATGATCCGGACATCACTACACCGAACGGCACCGAACTGCTGACACAGGTTACAGACCGCACGCCACACGAACTGGCTAAAGGCCTACATACACCTGCAGCATGGAAGAACTCAGACCCTCACCAGACACAACACATAAGAGTGACAGGTCAGACACTGAAACAGCGACACAACTGCAACAGATGCAGGAAGGCGCAAGGCCTAAGCGAACAGTTACACTGACACAAAAGGCCTGCGAAAAATATGAAGCTGACATTGAGATGCACCGTGCTAAGTTGGAAAAGGCATGGGAAGAAATCGAAATTGAAATGAGTAATGCCACAAATGTTGGCGAACAAGAAAAGGACATTAAGCGAGCCATAACTCAAGTCAAGTCATGTCACAGACATTATGTAGCGTTGTCACAAGCATATTTCACCTATCTGACAAGAACCAACACACTTAATAGCCTGAGGGAACGTGATCTGCAAAAAACAATCGATATGGAACGCGACAGCATTGTGCAGACCGCCATTATGGAGGCGCAAAGTGAAAGAAAGGAGCTCCTCCTGGAAACTGCATCACAGCGCTCCAGCACATCCAGGCATTCTTCCAGGTCAAGCAAATCCGTGAAATCTAATGTGTCTAGTGCAAGCGCGAATGCCATCAAGGCAAGAGCTGCCGCAGAGGCCGCGCGTGCTAGGGCCGAATATGGTCGGAAAGAGGCGGCCATAAGGGCAGAGAGAGCCCGCATAGAAGAGGAGAAGCAGGCAGCGGTGGCCGCCGCAGCAGCCACCAACGCTGCCATAGTAGCCACCAACGCTGCCAATTCTTATAGCTGAGATTGGGCTATTCCTCCTCCCCTGCAACTTTTCTATAGTTGGTTTGTCCTAGGTGTTTTTCCTGTTCCCCTGTATCTCTCCCCTGGACATTCTATCTCGGCAGCCTCTGTGAGTACAGGTTCTGAATATCTACTCCCTTGCAAGGAAATCCGTTTTTACCTTCCCCTTGCAGAAGCACTTCCACCCATACCAAAGCACCTTCTTCCAGAGAAGCACTTTTCCAACACTACACAGCCAACACGTGCCTTTATTTCTGTGACTTTCCTAATAAAGCTAAGAAAATACAGAAGACTTTGTGTGCTTATATAGGAGACGAGTTAAGCTATCTGACCTTATTCATTTCCTGGCATTTGACATTCATATCCAGGCATCTGGGGTTTAACCAGCCCCCTACCAATGATATAACCCAGGTATCTTGCTTCCTCCAGACCCACTGCACATTTTTCAGGGTTTATGGTTAGGCCTGCATCACTAATGGAGTCTAACACGCCCTGTACCTTACAGAGGTGACTTTTCCAGTCAGACGAAAAAATTACCACATCGTCCAGGTAAGCAGCGGCATAATCACGATCTGGTCTCAAAATCAGATCCATCAGCCTCTGGAAGGTAGCAGGGGCCCCATGTAACCCAAATGGCATCACAACATACTGCAACAGGCCCTCTGGAGTGGAAAAGGCAGTCTTCTCTTTAGCCTCCTCAGTCAACGGTATCTGCCAATAGCCCTTTGTAAGGTCAAGTGTTGTGATGTACCTTGCCTTCCCAAGCCTCTCAACCAGTTCATCCACTCGGGGAATGGGGTACGCATCAAACTTTGAGACCTCATTTAATCTCCTGAAGTCATTACAGAACCTCCATGTCCCATTGGGCTTTGGGATTAGCACAATGGTGCTTGACCATTCACTAGTGGATTCCTCAATCACACCTAATTCAAGCATGCGCCTGACCTCAGAGGATACCGCCTCTCTACGTGCTTCTGGTATCCTGCATGGCTTCAGGTTCACTTTTACTGTGAGGCTCAGTTTTAATATGGTGTTTTATGAGATGGGTACGGCCAGGTAGGTCCGAAAACTTGCGTCTGTTTTCCTGCAGGAACTCCCTCACCTCCTGCTTCTGGGGCACTAACAGTGCCTCTCCTATTGTTACCGGGGGAACTGGTTGCACCACTTCTTTGACCCCTGCCTGGGTCGCCCCCAAAGACTCCCGATCTTTCCACGGCTTGATCAGGTTTACGTGGTAAACCTGGAAGAGTTTTCTCCTGCCTGGTTGATGGACCTTGTAGTTCACCTCACTCATCTTTTCTACAACCTCATCGGGACCCTGCCACTTGGCTAAAAACTTGCTTTCGACAGTGGGCAGTAAAACCAGGACCCTGTCCCCAGGATTAAAGGCCTTCAACCTGGCCGATCTGTTATAAATTCTGCTCTGGGCCTCCTGTGCTCTTTGCAGATGTGTTTTAACTATAGGCATCACTGTTGCTATTCAGTCCTGCATCTGAGCCACATGTTCAATAACACTTTTATATGGGGTGGCCTCGGTCTCCCAAGTTTCTTTGGCAATATCTAACAAACCCCTTGGATGTCGGCCATAGACTAACTCAAAGCGGGAAAACCCTGTAGACGCTTGGGGCACCTCCCGGATAGAGGACATGAGGTAGGGTAATAGACAGTCCCAATCCCGGCCATCCCTTTCTACCACCTTTTTTGGCATATGCTTTAGGGTTTTGTTAAACCTCTAAACTAACCCGTCTGTTTGAGGGTGGTACACTGAGGTACGGTGGTGAGTGATTTTAAACAATTTACACAGGTCTTTCATGACCCGTGACATAAAGGGCGTACCCTGGTCAGTAAGAATTTCTTTAGGGATCCCCGTGCGAAAGAACATATAAAACAACTCCCTTAAGGGTACTGCCTCTGGGTACCGGGTAGCATAATCCAATACAACCAAAATGTATTGGTGTCCCCTAGCAGATTTGACAATGGGCCTTACCAAATCCATGGCAACTCTCTCAAATGGTACTTCAATGATGGGAAGTGGCACCAAGGGGCTACGGAAGTGTGGTGTTGGGGCACTTTTCTGGCATGTGGGGCATGACTCACAATACCTTCTTACTTCTTCATACACCCCAGGCCAATAAAACCTTTGGAGGACCCTCTCTTGCGTTTTATTAGTCCCCAAGTGCCCCCCAAACACATGGTTATGAGCTATGTCCAGCACCAGGTGTCAGTATGGTTTTGGCACCAGAAGCTGTTCCACAATTTCCTTGTTAACTTTGGTGACCCGGTACACTAGATCCCCATTCATGGCAAAATGTGGAAATTTCTGGTCAGCTTCGGGTTCCTGTGGTACCCCATTTACTACCGTGACATTTGCCCGTGCAGTTCCCAGAGTGGGGTCTCTCACTTGCTCGGTCCCAAATTTACCCCGAGACATTTCTAAATCTAAGACCTGTTGGCCGGGTAGGGAGGTTTCTTCTTCTTCCCCAGCTAACACCTGCAAGGGGAAAGAATCTTCCCTATACATTTCAGGTGGGTCTACATCCTTTTCATCATGCCCCTTACTGGTATCATTGTTTCTAATGGCCGTCTCACATGACCCATTATTTACAGGAAAGTGTACAGATTCTGCCGGAGTTTGTTCCCCAGCTGCAGAAACGTTCCCCCTTTTCCACAACTCCCAGAACAATGGAAAATCGTGGCCTAATATAACTGCATGCATAAGTCTTTTTACAACTCCGACTTCGTAGGTCACAGTTCCAGATGGGGTCACCAACTTAATGGGGGCCACAGGGTAAGCTACAATATCCCCATGGATGCATAGCACTCTTATGTGCTTGTTCGGCACGTAGTCCATAGCCACAAGGCCGGCCCGAACCAAAGTCACCAGGCTACCCGAGTCCAAAAGTGCCTTCACGGAGCAGTCACTTATCTTCACCATACAAAAATATGGCTCAGTCTCTCACTCTGGAATGGCTGCACAAACAGGTTCTGCAAATAGGGACTGACGCCGACTAGTGTCACACACCATGGGCTCTGAGTTAAGAGGGCAATAGGCGGCTATGTGTCCCCACTCATGGTACCTCCAGCACTGGGGGGTCCCTGGCCTCT
Organism: Spea bombifrons; assembly: GCF_027358695.1. Classification (NCBI taxonomy): domain Eukaryota; kingdom Metazoa; phylum Chordata; class Amphibia; order Anura; family Pelobatidae; genus Spea; species Spea bombifrons. Next base: position 106,545,947 of record NC_071089.1, read on the forward strand.
TTAGTAGGGAGCCCTTTCTAGGACTGTGGGGCCCCAGGGGTTCAGGATCAGTCTTTTGCCCTCGCCAAACTCTAGAGCCATGCTTTCTCTCACATTTTTCCATACACCTCCAGCTGGAACTCTCTTACCAAAGATGTCGCGGGTCTGACGGTCTTGGAAGGTGTTGGTGCTGCAGGGACCTCACGGAGGAAGTCCTCGGTTGCTATGAACCTTTCCACCATGTTGACGAGCTGCTCAGCAGTTCTGGGGTCTCCATGCCCAACCCCCCGTTGTAGCTCCGCCGGAAGGGCGCGGAAGTAGTGGTCCACTACCACCTTTTCCACAATCTGGGCTGGTGTAGTGGATTCTGGTTCCAGCCACTTACGTACAAGATGAATAAGATCATACATCTGGGACCTGGCAGGCTTGTCTATGGTGTATTTCCAACAGTGGACTCTCTTGGCCCGAACAGCGGGCGTAACACCCAGGCGAGCAAGGATCTCCATTTTTAGTTTTGTAAAGTCCCGGACATCCTGCTCCCTGAGGTCATAGTAGGCCTTTTGCGGTTCACCAGTCAGAAAAGGTGCAATCACTTCTGCCCACTCTGCAACTGGCAGTCTCTCTCTCTCCGCCACTCTCTCAAATACGGTGAGGTAGGCCTCGACGTCGTCGTCGGGCGTCATTTTTTGTAAGCCCTGCTGAACGGCCCTCCTCACATTAACAGTCTCAAGGGGCTTGCCTCCACTCGTTGGGGCTGAGCAACAACAGTCTCTCTGAGCGCAGCAATCTGCTCCATTAACAGGCGATTCGTTTCCTGTTGTTGGGCCATAGTCTGCTGTTGCGCATGTTGCTGGGCTTGAAACGCCTCTGCATGAAACTTCTGTTGCTGTTCCAAGGCCTGCTCATGTCTCAGGTTAGCCTGTATCACCTGCTTCATCACCTCCTCCATTGTGCCAGATGGGCCTTACAGTGCTGCAGCTTTCACTCAGGACATATGCTTCCAGCCCTTTAAGTGTCCACAATAATTCAGATGCAGTGTTTTGTCATGCTGTTGCTCCTAGCGACACTGTGCACCCATTCTCCACCAATTGTAGGGGACAGCTCACGCATGGGGCGGCAATGACAGTATTCACACAGGTTTCACACAGAGCACCTTGAAAATAAAACAAACTCTAAGCCTGTCCGGCTCTAACTAAACATCCGGATACCTCTCTACAAGCCTAAGGTCTGGCACAAAGCAAAGTAACAGGTTTTGCATGGGTAAAGATTCATACCTGGTGGGCTGCAGGGCTGGCAGTAGCTGCTCCCTGCCTCAGTCCCTCCTCTACCCTGCAAACGCAACAGCCCTCTCTTTTAAGGCTTCCTCCCCAGTAATGAGCATAGGAAGCCTCACCTGAGGGCTCTTGGGTTTGCTACTGTGCCTGGCTGAGGAAACCAGGTGAGATATATATCCCATCCACCACTTTCCCATACACTTTACCACACTATGCACAATATCACCAAGATGTAACTATCTATATATATATATATATATATATATATATATAATGCAGGTGCAATATTTGTAAGCTGTTTTGGTTTAGGATTAAATTTATGGCCACTACTTACATACTAGGTCAAGATTTGAAAACCTAACTACATGCAGTAAAAGAATAGGGTACCTAATTGTTTTGGGTTTTTTTTTTCATTTATATTTACTCAACATACTGTTGAGCTTAGTTAGAGACTCACATTTTGGTATTACTTATGAATATTTATTCACACTACTAAGGGGCATAAAATATATTTTTAATATTTGCTACTATAAGGCTTATATTTAATACTTTGTTCTTAATTATTGTTTTAATACTAAAATACTTTTAAAATGAACTGCTATCTGTCAATTCATAGGAAATTAATCATTATGAGATATGACAATACATAGTGACACTAAGCATCATTGTGCTTTATTCAACATTCAGTATTACTGAAAAGTGGGTTACTAAACTTACTATACATAATTATATTGCATTAACAGAAATTTAAGCTGTAGCTTTTAGCATATGCTAAAACCTTACTGAACAAAAACGTCCTGATAAATCGTAGATATATTATCCGTGGCTTTTCCCAGTGGTAGTTCTGTGTCAACTTCAGCCTCCAAAATAACAGTCTCAATATACACCTGATATTTTAAAGTTGAGTCACACTCCATATGGATGGAGTAACATAACATCATGGGTTGTTATGCCTAAACTCTGCGATGGAACATTTGTAGGGGCAGCCAGCATCCCGTACATAAGGCCAGTTGTCTTGATACATTCATTACTGTTGGGTGGGTATGGTGTGGGGTACTGTTGTTCTTTACCGATATAGCTGAACATATTTTTTAAATGTCATCACACATGAAATAACATTGTAGTTAAAAAAAAAAAAAATTGGCAGTGACTATCATTTAAAAGCACCTGCACAAGGAGTGCTTCAAAGCTCTTAGTGAAATACCCTACGTTCTGCGTTCCAGAAATATATACTTTTGTGTGATATGTTGCATTAGAGGTCTGTTTGATGGCCCAAATTCTATTTTAAGGTATTGTACATTAAGTTTACCATTTACATTAGTGTGGTGACCTTTCAAGTGACAGTCTGTGAAGTTCAGTGCTGTCCATAAAGCTACAGATTATGCAATGAACCTTAACGTTTAAGGGCACACCACTCCATTCAATTCACAGTCAGTCTTGCAAGGCATTCAATACATCCTTGTATCTGCACTTTTCAGGCTGTATTGTTTCGTATTTATTCACTCTGTTTTTCAAAAATGTAAAATAAATGTATTAATTTGATTTATTACATTCTTACTAAAGCTTTAGAAAAGGCCACAAGGCTTGAAACGTTGTCCATAAATTGAGCGTTGACCTTATGCTGATTGGTAATGGCACAATAAATAGCACAATTTATCAGAGTACTGCAGCATACTTTAGTTACCGGTAGGTCCCAGGTTGAAAGCAATGTTTTTTGTATATATCAGAGACATAACAAAAGTAATGAATTCTTTGGAAACATGTTTAAATAGGCATTGTCACCTGAAACATTTAGTGTAAATAAATTAATTAACAAAAACTACCTTTTTTTCATCAATAACTTACTCCTTTACTT